>NC_091198.1:3808047-3823047 GCF_040958095.1 Procambarus clarkii | reverse complement strand
GAGGCCTCGAGCGACCATGACGGTGGGAGACATGTCCCCCGGGCGACCATGACGGTGGGAGGCAGGTCCCCCCTGGTGACCATGACGGTGGGAGACATGTCCCCCGGGCGACCATGACGGTGGCAGGCAGGTCCCCCCTGGTGACCATGACGGTGGGAGACAAGTCCCCCGGGCGACCATGACGGTGGGAGGCAGGTCCCCCCTGGTGACCATGACGGTGGGTGGCAGGTCCCCCCGGGCGACCAAGACGGTGGGAGGCAGGTTCCCCGGGTGACCATGAGGGTGGGAGGTAGGTCCCCCCTGGTGACCATGACGGTGGGAGGCGGGTCCCCCGGGGTGACCATGACGGTGGGAGGCAGGTCCCCCAGGGTGACCATGACAGTGGGAGGCAGGTCCCCCAGGGTGACCATGACAGTGGGAGGTAGGTCCCCCGGGACGACCATGAGGGTGGGAGGCAGGTCCCCCAGGGTGACCATGACAGTGGGAGGCAGGTCCCCCAGGGTGACCATGACAGTGGGAGGCAGGTCCCCCAGGGTGACCATGACAGTGGGAGGTAGGTCCCCCGGGACGACCATGACAGTGGGAGGCAGGTCCCCCAGGGTGACCATGACAGTGGGAGGCAGGTCCCCCAGGGTGACCATGACAGTGGGAGGCAAGTCCCCCAGGGTGACCATGACAGTGGGAGGCAGGTCCCCCAGGGTGACCATGACAGTGGGAGGCAGCTACCCTGAGTGACCATGACGGTGGGAGGCAGGTACCCTGAGTGACCATGACGGTGGGAGGCAGGTCCCCTGAGTGACCATAAAGATCCCCTCCAACCACTTGGGCTGGACGGTAAAGCGACGGTCTCGCTTCATGCAAGTCGGCGTTCAATCCCCGACCATCCAAGTACTTGAGGCACTATTCCTTCCCCCTCCCCCCCCCCCCCCCGTCCCATCCCAAATCCTGACCCCTTCCAAGTGCTAAGTAGTAGTAGTAATGGCTTGGCACTTTTCCCAGATAATTCCCTTCCCTTCCGTAGTAAAATAATGTAGCCTTAACCTGAGGGTTAATATAGCCTTAACCTGAAGGTTAATATATAGCCTTAATCTGAAGGTTAATATATAGCCTTAACCTGAAGGTTAATATATAGCCTTAACCTGAAGGTTAATATATAGCCTTAATCTGAAGATTAATATATAGCCTTAATCTGAAGGTTAATATATAGCCTTAACCTGAAGGTTAATATATAGCCTTAACCTGAAGGTTAATATATAGCCTTAACCTGAAGGTTAATATATAGCCTTAACCTGAAGGTTAATATATAGCCTTAATCTGAAGGTTAATATAACCTTAACCTGAGGGTTAATATAGCCTTATATTATAGTCTTGTGGGTTGGTTGGTGTTGTTGTCGTTGATACTTCTCTATGGACAACCCAACCCACAACTCGGTAGAGTGCTTATACCTCTCTAGGAGATCACCCTTGGCGCTTCTGGCTCTTGGAGAGGGGTTCAACGTCACACGTTTAGGGGATGCGGCTCCAACACTTAGCCTCGTTGTCACGAGCACACACCCACTCGAGCCGCTGTGACTCCCCACTCTCTCCTTATGAGATATGATCTCCTCAATCCCCTATGACTTACTAGTATTACCTTCTACCCTGTCCACAGCAGTGGTTCTTGGTTCTTTCTCTCTCTCTCTCTCTCCTTCTTTACTACCTCCTGGGAAGCCTCACTAGGACAAGGGCAAACACCAGCAAATTGGGATACATTTACTGGACAAAGCACATACACGATACATACACACATATAATAATAATGAATCCTATGCTCTATAATATTATAATCAGGTCGCTCTCCAACACCATCAGAACTCTATTATCAGTTTACCAAGTGGTATCCTATCTTCTGACTCACCACCTGATACTATCAACCACCTCAAGTAGATCAAGTCTACATACACTGTTGCACCATCAGCAAGAGAATATATATATGTATCTATAAATGTGTACAAAGAAAATCAGCATGTGAATGCAATAACATATATCAGTATAAATGTTCCTTGATACACAACAATGATCAATCGATCACTCTATCAGTCCTAGAACACATACATCTATAGGTAATCCAGCCAACGACTGTAACTCTAAACTTCAGTATAAAACACTCCTTGACATAAGAATGCAAACAAGCGCTCACCTCTCACTTCGTCTTAGCGTTTAATGACTACCAAACACTATCAACTCCCTACAAGTAATCCACCAGAACTTCCCTTCCACCTCTGGAAGTTCACAACCCTGATCTCTTCAGGTTCTTCCGGGTTTAACTACCAGGATCCTCTGCAGCTCCTCCAGGCTGCTACCATGAAGTTTCCTTGAGCAACTATGGTGCTTCACCACCTCTACAGAAGCACGTGACACTCCTCTTCACTGCTTCTCCTCACAACTTGAGGTCCTCTCCTCCACTACCTTGGAGTCTCATCAATTACTTCATCTGTGCTGGCTTCGAAGTTCTCAGCAACTCCTTCCCCAAAGACAAACCACAGATTGTCTAGTCGAGGGCGCTATCCCTCTGACAAAGCTTGGTCAGGGCGCTTCCACGGCCCGCAATAATGCCTCTGGGCGGTTTAATAAACACTCCTCGTCGCCCAGGACTTGAGACCACACAACCCCCCCACCTCGATTCCACAGCTGGTACGTCTGCACACTTCTCTTCTCTTCGAGATATATCACTAGGGGTTCCCTTCTGACGGGAGCTCAACGAAGCGCGGCTTTCCCCCTGCGATGTCTGGCCTTAAGTGAGGTCAAAGCCCTCCAGAAGCGAGCCTCATGCCTCCAGCAAAATGTCCACATCTCCTAGCCAGTCATTTATCTATTTCCTTACTTACTGCCCATAATCTTAAACTGTTCATTGAATCCAACAAACTATTTTACATCTGTGTTATCGCCTCTATATTTCTTAGACCTTCTGGTTAGGTCAGGCTTGCTGAATAACTCTCAAGGGGGGAGACTCGTTTCTCCTGCAGGCTGAGATCATAACACTTAACCTGAGGGTTAATATAGCCTTAACCTAAGGGTTAATATAGACTTAACCTGAGGGTTAATATAGCTTTAACCTGAGGATTAATATAGCCTTAACCTGAGGGTTAATACTGCCTTAACCTGAGGGTTAATATAGCCTTAACCTGAAGGGTTAATATAGCCTTAACCTGAGGGTTAATATAGCCTAAACCTGAGGGTTAATATAGCCTTAACCTGAAGGGTTAATATAGCCTTAACCTGAAGGTTAATATAGCCTTAACCTGAGTGTTAATATAGCCTTTACCTGAGGGTTAATATAGCCTTAACCTGAGGGTTAATATAGCCTTAACCTGAGGGTTAATATAGCCTTAACCTAAGGGTTAATATAGCCTAAACCTGAGGGTTAATATAGCCTTAACCTGAAGGGTTAATATAGCCTTAACCTGAAGGTTAATATAGCCTTAACCTGAGTGTTAATATAGCCTTTACCTGAGGGTTAATATAGCCTTAACCTGAGGGTTAAAATAGCCTTAACCTGAGGGTTAATATAGCCTTAACCTGAGGGTTAAGATGTATACACGAAACCTTCGTCTGAGATCTTCAGACACGACAATATGAATGGCAAGTCCTGTGTCGTTGTTGTTGTTGTTGTCGGGGTATGATGGAGGAGTATACGTCTCAGGTGTCTGTCTGTCACTCCTCTTGTCCCCCTCCCCCCCCCCCCCCTCCTCCGTATCGGCCAATTAGCGGCCATTTGTCAGACGTTGTTGTGGCCGGCCGGAAATTCATGCATCTATTGTGGAAGACATATCGTGTATGTGTTTATCTGTAGTGGGTACTAAGTTCAGTAAAATTATAAGATTATATTTTCATTAGCTTTCTGTGAGATCTGTAGGTGCTTGTGTGATGAAGTGTCTTGAGTGGCCACAACACTGACAAGCTCTCAGGTTTCTGCAATCAGTGTGTAGCCGAGATGAACCCCAGCTGCGCCCCTCCGGGCCTCCTGCTGGGTGTTTCAGGGAGGTCCCTGCTGCTGCAAGTGTGTCTCGGCTTTCTGTGAGCACCCCCGTGGCTGGCCTCACGTGGTCCCCCAGCCGCTGGAGGAGTGGGTGGCCCAGGACGCGTGGGTGTGATTGATGAACACAGCTCTCGACAGGCTACTGTGTCAGGCTGTTCCAGTCATGTGTGTAAACTGACGCCAGAGACTCCACCAGGCGGAGTTGAGTAGAGTGAGGCATGTAGATAATCCTATCCAATAACAAGTCGAGTGATCTTGACGCATTCGGTCCCCTGGTTTGATTTCTGCACAAAATGGAAACTTTTGGGGGCAACGTTTAACTGATACCTGATGCCACTCTTCACTTAGGCTGTTCATAAGTATCCGGGAGTAGGTTGTCGGGAAATTTGTCCTGTGGATGCTTAGTCACTGGCCTAGCGTGACCTTCACAACACAAACATTGTCTTCTATTCCCGACAATGGTAAACCAACTCTAAGAGGCGGACTTCAGGTGTCACGCCTTATGCCAGGGATTGACTTGTTGGAGCTGGCTTGAATAGCCGCCTTAACTCACTGCCATACTTGTCGCGACACTCTTGTGAGACATATGGGGACAAAATTGATGAGTTGTAGTATTTAAATATACCAATCATGATATAGATGCATTGCAAGATGCTCTGCAGTTATAATCAGAGAGAACTTGTGCTTCCGCTTCTTACAGCTTGTAATACAGTTGTTACATCTTGGCTAAACGTGTTCATGACGTATTAGAACGTTGTTACAACTTGCTATAATGGTTGTTATAACTGGTTAGGTGTTAAAACTTGTTCGAACGTTGTACCAACGTCGTAGTTTCGGTGTGTGTTTGGCGGGATATACATTCAACAGTTTGATCTTTTTTTTTTAATATAAATCAAATTCACAAAGACATTAAATAATATCGGTTGTTTTCAGTGTCGTGTTCGATTTTTAATACTTAAGAAAAACATTTCACATAATTTTGTAGGATCTAATATATATATATATATATATATATATATATATATATATATATATATATATATATATATATATATATATATATATATATAAAAGGGTTCCACCTCTGGTGCCAATGTGGGGACCCATAGCCTCGGAGAAGAAAATAAAAAGTATTCAGAGGAGACCTTGTGGTCTCTCACTGAACACTAATATTATCCTCTCCTACCACCCCCATTCTTTTGTATGTACACATATATATTTACTTTATTTGAACTTTGTTACAAAAAAGGAGTTACATATGGGTTACAAAGATGATTGTCATAGGTTGTCGAGTTCCTCCAGCTCCTCAGATGGCGGGCAGGAACCCTGGATGCAGTGCGCATTTCCCCTCTGTATCGCCACACTGAGGCGCTGGAAAAGAAAGCTTGCAGCTCTCGGGTCCCTTGTTGTTTCAATGAGCCTAGAACCCAGTTCCTTCAAAAAACTGGTAGCACTTTTACCCCAGGCGCCGAGCGTCTCAGAAGCAATGGGGACAAAATTGTAGTGGTGATCCAGTTCTCTATACTTACGGGATTTGGCTGCTTCCCTGTGGGTGGCAGCGCCACCTGGTTGTGCAACACTGAGGTTAATGTAGGTGTTAGCCAGGGTTGATACGCACGTGTAGTCCCATACCAACTGCTTGCCATTCTTCCAGGGGTTCACTGTGATACCATCCGGGCGACCAATAAGAGCATCAGAGTTACGGGGCGTTAGGTAACGGGGCTCTCTTTCAGCTGGGCATCCAGCTGTAGTGAGGCTCCTCTTGATGATGTCGTTAACTTCACTGTGCCTCGAGTGCCATCCCCCTGTGCTTTGGCAGAGTAGGCCATGGTGACCGTACCTGTCAGCCACCACCTCGCCGCAAATACACCTATATCTGGTGTGGATTGGGGCAGCAAGGCGGAGGGCCACAGCAATTCGGAGGGCGTGTGGTGTGAGACGCGTGCCAGTTGCCGACATTGGGGTTGCTAACAGGAAATATATATATATATATATATATATATATATATATATATATATATATATATATATATATATATATATATATATATATATATATATATATATATATATATATTTGTCGTACCTAGTAGCCAGAACGCACTTCTCAGCCTACTATGCAAGGCCCAATTTGCCTAATAAGCCAAATTTTCATGAATTAATTGTTTTTCGGGTACCTAACCTACCTAACCTAACCTAACTTTTTCGGCTAACTAACCTAACCTAACCTATAAAGATAGGTTAGGTTAGGTTAGGTAGGGTTGGTTAGGTTCGGTCATATATCTACGTTAATTTTAACTCCAATAAAAAACTAATTGACCTCATACATAATGAAATGGGTAGCTTTATCATTTCATAAGAAAAAAATAGAGAAAATATATTAATTCAGGAAAACTTGGCTTATTAGGCAAATCGGGCCTTGCATAGTAGGCTGAGAAGTGCGTTCTGGCTACTAGGTACGACATATATATATATATATATATATATATATATATATATATATATATATATATATATATATATATATATATATATATATATATATATATATTGGTGTATACTGGCAGCAGGTTTTCTTTCAAACATGTTTCATTGAATATGACCGCATATTCTGTATTTATTATTTTCTGGTTTAGGGCTTCTATCCCTCTAACTATTTTCTTAGCATCAGGGCTTAATTGAAATAGGAGTTCTCCAAAACTCATTTTCGTACTTTTAAGGTGAAGAAAAGAAGTGATTTACTATAGAGTGTATTACACTTATTTGTATAATTTGCACGACGTTTCGAACCTCCATGGTTCATTCTCAAGTGAACAGATCTTACAATACTAGTTGATTTTATACCCGCATTAGGTCAGGTGATAATACAATGAAGGTGAAAACATGGGGGGATACATAAGGGATAAACATAGGGTTCCAAATCACGGAACTATTTACTCTACCAACCATGAGAGTAAGGACAAGACAAGAACATATCGATGCCAACACAGAAGACAATGTCCAACATAACAGGCCAATTACACTGGATTAATCTTTGTGTTTAGATTGGAGATGCCTCGTATGGGCCAATAAGCCTTCTGCAGCCCTTATGTTTATCCCTTATATATCCCCCCATGTTTTCACCTTCATTGTATTATCACCTGTCCTAATGCGGGTATAAAATCAACTAGTATTGTAAGATCTGTTCACTTGAGAATGAACCATGGAGGTTCGAAACGTCGTGCAAATTATACAAATAAGTGTAATACACTCTATAGTAAATCACTTCTTTTCTTCACCTTAAAAGTACGAAAATGAGTTTTGGAGAACTCCTATTTCAATTAAGCCCTGATGCTAAGAAAATAGTTAGAGGGATAGAAGCCCTAAACCAGAAAATAATAAATACAGAATATGCGGTCATATTCAATGAAACATATATATATATATATATATATATATATATATATATATATATATATATATATATATATATATATATATATATATATATATATATATATATATATATATTTTATTAAATATGACCGAAAAAGTAAGATTAATAATTCTAACACGAATTTTCTCAATCTTTCGTACATTATGCTTCACTGTTGGAGGTAAATCAAAAATCACTTCTCCAAAATTCATTTTTATTTCTAGTCTGACGCGACACGGGCGCGTTTCGTAAAACTTATTACATTTTCAAAGACTTCACAAATACACAACTGATTAGAACTTGCGTTTCCCTGACGCGACACGGGCGCGTTTCCGAAACGCGCCCGTGTCGCGTCAGACTAGAAATAAAAATGAATTTTGGAGAAGTGATTTTTGATTTACCTCCAACAGTGAAGCATAATGTACGAAAGATTGAGAAAATTCGTGTTAGAATTATTAATCTTACTTTTTCGGTCATATTTAATAAAATATGTCTACAGGAAAGACTGCTACCAAAATATACTAATATATATATATATATATATATATATATATATATATATATATATATATATATATATATATATATATATATATATATATATATATTATTAAATATGACCGAAAAAGTAAGATTAATGATTCTAACACGAATTTTCTCAATCTTTCGTATATTTCTTTTCACTGTTGGAGGTAATTCAAAACAGGGAAAAGAAATATACGAAAGATTGAGAAAATTCGTGTTAGAATCATTAATCTTACTTTTTCGGTCATATTTAATAAAATATGTCTACAGGAAAGACTGCTACCAATATATATATATATATATATATATATATATATATATATATATATATATATATATATATATATATATATATATATATATATATATATGTTTCATTGAATATGACCGCATATTCTGTATTTATTATTTTCTGGTTTAGGGCTTCTATCCCTCTAACTATTTTCTTAGCATCAGGGCTTAATTGGAAGCTAAGAAAATAGTTAGAGGGATAGAAGCCCTAAACCAGAAAATAATAAATACAGAATATGCGGTCATATTCAATGAAACATGTTTGAAAGAAAACCTGCTGCCAGTATACACCAATATATATATATATATATATATATATATATATATATATATATATATATATATATATATATATATATATATATATATATATATATATATATACATATATATATATCAGAACGACATGTTCCTGTATTGAGGGTATTTCTGCAGTTTCTTGGGTGGATATATTTGCATGTTCCATTAGTTCTTCCTTATAGCTCATATATACACAGCATCCCGTGCATAATATCGGCAGGTTCCACGTTCATGACTTGTTTGTTAATCATGGTTTATCTCCACTACACTCTGGGGTGGTTTTTTGCCTATAGAATTAGGAAGGGGATCCTGCATATTTCTGTTGGTGTTCACTAACTTCCTTTTATGTTTGGTGTGTTGATCCGTCTGGATCTGTGAACGCACTTTGTTCATTAGTTCACTCTAGCACTGTTTTGTAGTTCATCTGGGTTTTTTCACACCTGGACTGCCTGTACTTTCCATTTGCATTTATTCTGCAATTTCTGATCATGCAATAATGAGATAATTTCTCCGCTTCAGAGGAAATATTTTTCAGAAAGTTTGCTATTTTCAGAAAGAAGCAATTATCCACGTCGCAAATCCTGTATTATGAGTTATTAGACTTTTTTTTTTAATTAAATTAGTTGAAAAATTGGCAAATTAGTGCGTGTGACGGCATTACACAACTGACAACAGATGTTGAGGAGGAGTTTCACCCCACAGAAGTGCCCTCCTCTCCTGTCACCCCAGAGCTGGCCCGTTGCCAGGCTTTAACAGCCTCACCCCTCGAACAATGGAGAACATCTTTGCTACATGATCGCATCCTGTAATTGTTCAAATATGACAGTACCTCATTACCAAGCATAATAACAACTTGTGTTCTAACGTAAATATTATGCGGATATTCAGATGGTAAACACACGCTTCCAACCTTCTTATGAGCGGAGCCGCGAGCGTAAACACGGAGACCGGTGCCATATTCGCCCGCTAGTACATCATTGAACGTAAGTTACGCGGAGAGAAATACTCCCACAGCATCAATAATGTGAGGCGTGCGCTGTGATGCTCACTTGCTTGTGCGTCGCCGTAGATGCAGTCTCCGTGGTGTAGTGGTAAGACACTCGGCTGGCGTTCCGCGAGCGCTATGTCATGGATTCGTATCCTGGCCGGGGAGGATTTACTGGGCGCAATTCCTTAACTGTAGCCTCTGTTTAACGCAACAGTAAAATGTGTACTTCGATGAAAAAACGATTCTTCGCGGCAGGGGATCGTATTCCAGGGACCATAGGATTAAGGACTTGCCCGAAACGCTACGCGTACTAGTGGCTGTACAAGAATGTAACAACTCTTGTATATATCTCAAAAAAAAAAAAAAAAAAAAAGATGAGTGTGATGCAAGATCCTCGTCACTTTAGTTCAAAGTCTCCCTGCAACCTCACTTCTCTTACACCTGCGAGATGGTTCACCACGGTCATTCTTTCCTAACCGTCCCCCCCCTCCCACCTTTCCCTTCCTTTTCTACCCCAGTCATCAACCTTCTCTATCCCTACATAACCCCCTTACATCACGTCCCGTTCACTTCCTCTCTTCCCTTGCATCTTCCCTGTGCTCAATCTTCTACCAGTTTATCTACTCCTTCATTGGCTCCTGCCTATAACCACTTCATCTACTCCTTCCTCTATTCCATCTACTTATTCCTCGCCTCCTCCCTCCTGCTACTTCACCCACACCTCACCTGCCTCCCTACCCTCGGGGTAGGGAGGCAGGGGGGGGGGGGCAGTCGTACCCTAAGTGTTTCGCCTCGCGGCACCGGATCCCTGCTCTTCAAGGTTTCAAGTCACAGTAACGGAGCTGGAACAAATGAACACTTAACTCGCACATTAGAAATGCAAATTAGAAACGATTCCGTCTTGGGCTGATATCATGTGTATTACTGTCTGGTGATGATGGTGGATGGTCCGTCTTGCGCCATTATTAGGAATAGACGTTATCATGGTGTTATCATCTTAGTGTTATCATGGTGTTATCATTTTAGTGTTATCATCACGGTGCTATAATCTAACACCATGATGACGGTCCACGATGGTCCGTTTTCGGTCAGTATGAAGTATAGCTGAATACTTAAGTATTGGGACCTGACGGCTGAGTGGGCATCGCTAGGGATTCAAAGTCCTAATGTTCCGGGTTCGATCCCCAACGGAGGCGGAAACAAATCGGCCGAGTATCTTTCACCCCGATGCCCTTGTTCACCAAGTAGTAAAAGGTACCTGGGTGTTTGAGAGCTGCTATGAGCTGCTACCTGGGGATGTGTAACAAAAAGGAGGCCTGGTCGAGGACCGGGCCGCGGGGACGCTAAGCCCCGAAATCATCGCAAGATAATCTCAAGGTGGGTGATGTTTATTTTTTACAAGTTCTTCATTCCTCACTCGTCAGCTGCTCTCTCTCTCTCTCTCTCTCTCTCTCTCTCTCTCTCTCTCTCTCTCTCTCTCTCTCTCTCTCTCTCTCTCTCTCTTTATGGCTCTTTCTTCTATTATCACCTAACACCTGCCATTATCATCTAACACCTTTCATTATCATCTAACACCTGCCATTATCATCTAACACCTGCCATTATCATCTAACTCCTGCTATTATCATCTAACACCTGCTATTATCATCTAACACCTGCGCCTGCCTTTGTCATCTAACACCTGCGCCTGCCATTATCATCTAACACCTTCGCCTACCATTATCATCTAATACCTGCCATTATCATCTAACACCTGCGCCTGCCATTATCATCTAACACCTGCGCCTACCATCATCATCTAATATCTGACATTATCATCTAACACCTGCGCCTACCATTATCTTCTAACACCTACGCCTGCCATTATCATCTAATACCTGCCATTATCATCTAACACCTGCGCCTACCATTATCATCTAACACCTACGCCTGCCATTATCATCTAATACCTGCCATTTTCATCTAACACCTGCGCCTACCACTATCTTCTAACACCTGCGCCTGTCATTGTAATCTTACACCTGCCATTATCATCTAACACCTTTACCTTCTATTATCACCTCAGATATACAGGTACCATTATATCCTCTCATTAACAAGTAACATTCTCATGCAACTGTAGCACAGATAGAGCTAAAGGCCCTTCAACACGCTGCCACATACCCACATAGAGCTAATGGCCTCTTTAACACGCTGCCACATACCCAGATAGAGCTAATGGCCTCTTTAACCCGCTGCCACATACCCAGATAGAGCTAATGGCCTCTTTAACACGCTGCCACATACCCAGATAGAGCTAATGGCCCCTTTAACACGCTGCCACATACCCAGATAGAGCTAATGGCCTCTTTAACACGCTGCCACATACCCAGATAGAGCTAATGGCCCCTTTAACACGCTGCCACATACCCAGATAGAGCTAATGGCATCTTTAACACGCTGCCACATACCCAGATAGAGCTAATGGCCCCTTTAACACGCTGCCACATACCCAGATAGAGCTAATGGCCTCTTTAACATGCTGCCACATACCCAGATAGAGCTAATGGCCTCTTTAACACGCTGCCACATACCCAGATAGAGCTAATGGCCTCTTTAACACGCTGCCACATACCCAGATAGAGCTAATGACCCCTTTAACACGCTGCCACATACCCAGATAGAGCTAATGGCCTCTTTAACCCGCTGCCACATACCCAGATAGAGCTAATGGCCTCTTTAACACGCTGCCACATACCCAGATAGAGCTAATGGCCCCTTTAACACGCTGCCACATACCCAGATAGAGCTAATGGCCTCTTTAACACGCTGCCACATACCCAGATAGAGCTAATGGCCTCTTTAACACGCTGCCACATACCCAGATAGAGCTAATGGCATCTTTAACACGCTGCCACATACCCAGATAGAGCTAATGGCCCCTTTAACACGCTGCCACATACCCAGATAGAGCTAATGGCCTCTTTAACATGCTGCCACATACCCAGATAGAGCTAATGGCCTCTTTAACACGCTGCCACATACCCAGATAGAGCTAATGGCCTCTTTAACACGCTGCCACATACCCAGATAGAGCTAATGACCCCTTTAACACGCTGCCACATACCCAGATAGAGCTAATGGCCTCTTTAACACGCTGCCACATACCCAGATAGAGATAATGGCCTCTTCAACACGCTGCCACATACCCAGATAGAGCTAATGGCCTCTTCAACACGCTGCCACATACCTAGATAGAACTAATGGCCTCTTCAACACGCTGCCACATACCCAAATAGAGCTAATGGCCCCTTCAACACGCTGCCACATACCCAGATAGAGCTAATGACCCCTTTAACACGCTGCCACATACCAAGATAGAGCTAATGGTCTCTTTAACACGCTGCCACATACCAAGATTGAGCTAATGGTCTCTTCAACACGCTGCCACATACCTAGATAGAGCTAATGGCCACTTTAACACGCTGCCACATACCCAGATAGAGGTAATGACCCCTTTAACACGCTGCCACATACCAAGATAGAGCTAATGACCTCTTCAACACGCCGCCACATACCAAACGTTTCCACTAAGTTTAGTTATTAGAAAGTAGGATAAATTAGCAAAGTAGTTTACTAATTTCTCTTATCAGAGTTCTTTGATAGTAAGAGAAGTTAGAAAATCTACAAATTTCTCCTTTCTACAAAGGAGAAATTTGTACAGTGGGGTCTCTTGTACAAATTTGTACGATACACAGCTGTCCCTCAGAGGCACAACAGTCAAACACTTAGTGTGGCAGCTTAGGTCTGCCTGTCCTCCCTCTCTAGTGGTGCACTGTTACGGCCCTGCTGGGGCGTAACCGGGTTCTTTTCTGGTGTTATTAGAATTTGGGAATCCGGCCCCAAGCTAGTAGAGGCTTTCAAGGGATGTGTTCCGTAACGCAAGTTAAATTAAAGGGGGAGGGATACAAATGCTCTAATTTATATATATTATTTCACCACCACCATAAATAAATAACAATCAGTCACACGGGGTTATAAATACACTCTAATGTACAGAATTGTCTTCCTCTGAAGACATAGGATGCTCCACGGTGCTAACGATGAGTAGCCCTGGTTCCCTTCTTCGTGGCCCACGATGAATCCTCTTTGATTCTCTCGGCGAATCTACCCTGGCCACAGGCCAGCCAAATCACAGTCCCACTGGGTGCTCCGTCGTTGAGGCCTTCAACCACAATCCAGCCTGTAGCTGGCAGGTTCCGATCAGCTCCGCTGTGTAGGCCACTCCACGACCGATACTAGGGTTGCGAGCCCTAGGCAGGAGCCTCGTGTGATTCCGCTGATCACTCTCCTCTCTCAGTACCACAGTGGCTAGTCTCCTCCACCAGCCAGCCCCGGATACGACGATTCCTCGACTGCCACGTCACAGGCAGGCTAACACTCTCAGTAGAGTTCGTCCGGGGGTGACTCACAGCTTCAGCAGAGCAAACTCGTGAAGAGACCTTGGCTGCCTTGGGTAGACTGATCCAGTGTCCAATACCGCAGTCCCAGGTCGACTCTGTAATCAGACACATCATTAGTACTGGGACTAGGGAACCTCCCAGGCTTAGACACAAATGTCTACCTCTCTGCTCCATAGATAGCGTTGCTGTCTAAGCACCACCTCACCAGAGGTCAGCAGCGGCTACGTTACGAGCTGATTATGACGGGAAACCAGCCCCTGTGGCCGGTATATCTCGTCCTCACTAGATGGCGTCGTCCATTTGGAGGGGGTTTCGGGAGCTGACTCACAGATGGCGTTGTCGTCACTGCTCCGTGCTACGACGCTGGACTCGGGTCCGTAACATGCACCACACACAAGTAACCATGGCGGAAGAGCCGTGACTATAACAATCCCGCCCACTCTTCCCCGAGAAACAATAATGCAATCAGCAATGCAGGATTAATGATCTTTCCACGCACTCATTCCCTCGTCTAGCGAGCCCCGCCCACAAGAAACAATGAAGAAATCATCCATGCAGAGGCAATGTTCGTAGATACAATGTTCGCAATACAAAACTCCCCCCCCCCCCACCCCCACCACCTCACACTCCTCGACAGGTGCGCGGAGAGGGCCATACACCACCGCTGACAATACAAGAGAGTGCAGATGCTCAAGATGATTCCGGGCTCACTATAGCCCATGCTACATGGAAATTTTGTTCCGGTAAGCTAATTCTAAAACAAGAAACAACAACTCAAGATGGCAACACCAGCCCAAACATGACCAAAACCGTCCGCCCGTTCAAATCCAAAATACTGAAAGTCGACACCAGCAATCAACAGCCAATTAATGCACAACTATATTTTACCCATTCAAGACTCCGTACCAATATAGAAGCATCAAGAGGAAGTATAAGCCAATAGGCCCTTTGCAGTTACTTCCATTCTTCCCTTTCACTTATCCAATTTATACCCATTGAAACGTGTTCTGTCTTGTGTTGG